>NC_084754.1:15095944-15105944 GCF_033978785.1 Entelurus aequoreus | reverse complement strand
TTTGTAGTTGTACCCAGTTAAAAAAGCACAGAGACCTTTCATTTGACGAAAAGCGGGGTATTAAAAAACCAAGGTACCAATGTACTCGCGGAATTGGGATTTTTCTTGAAATGACCAGAATTATTAAATGGCCCCATGTTGCAAGGCTCAGTTATAATCATAACACAGGCCAAAAATAATAAGGAATCAAGACTTTTTTTTAGAAATGTAATTCAGTGTATAAATATACGTACTTGTATGAGAAGTTAGTCCTTTGACACTCTTACATCAAGATGAGTCACAAGGTCCTCCCTTGGCAAGCAAAGTGCGCTCCAGCAGACGTTGAGTCACAGATCGTGGGCATGCCTTCACCACAACTTTTTCTCAAATGAAAATACACCAGGTGCACACACACACACACACACACACACGCACACACACACACACACACACACACCTCCAGGCAACCCAAAAAGCCCCTAAAAGAAATGAAAAGAAGGATGATTTATGATGACAGATGCCACTTCCTGCATGGAAAAACATGACTAGGATTATTAACATGAGACTAGAGCACCACAGGGTCCCTTGAATCCATCAAGTCAGGTTTGCAGTGAGTGGATAAAGACTTTATCCCCAGGAGACATGACGACATGGTGGTCTTCAAACACCAGGAGCTCACATGCGACCAAATTAAAGATGAAGGTCTGTGCATGATAATAACAGTTTAACCAACTGCACATTAAAAGGACAATAGTGTCAGGAGTCAATGACTCATAAACAGCAGTTTTTTTTGTGTTGATCATTGATTTAAGCGGACTTTCCTTTTGTCTCTCCAAGTCTTGAAGCGACACGCATGTCCTTTGGGACCCAGAAATGGAAACTGTTTTGAACTACTTGGGGCGTGTCTTTTAGTGCATTCACAACCACTTACAAAGAAATAGTAACAACGGTGTCAAAACTTCACCAACCGTTGCATCGTGAAGGTGTTTAACATAACCCCAAGATAAAGTTAAAAGTTAAAACAAGTTAAAGTACCACTGATAGTCACACACACACTAGGTGTGGTGAAATTAACCTCTTCATTTGACCTATCCCCTTGTTCACCCCCTGGTAGGTGAGGGGAGCAGTGAGCAGCAGCATTGGCCACGCTCGGGAATAATTTTGGTGATTCAACCCCAAATTCCAACCCTTGATGCTGAGTGCCAAGCAGGGAGGTAATGGGTCCCATTTTTTTAGTCTTTGGTATGACTCGGCCTGGGTTGAACTCACGACCTACCGATCTCAGGGCGGACACATAACCATAAGGCCACTGAGCAGGCTTTCAGTTCAGTTTATTTGATTCCGGACATGCATATCAGATTACATTTGGGCATAGACTCAACATGTCCGAAAAGGACGATAATCATCGGAACAATATCCATCTACACTTTTTCGTTTACTCCCAAAGTAACTTTGAAAGCAGTAGAGTATTGATTTAAATTCATGTTCATCATATTTACCATGTAAAGTCGATGCAAAAGCAAAGTAAATATGTTTGCGTGGCTATATATTAATTTCTATGCTTAAAAGGATGGGGCCATTTTGATATTTGTATTTTCAAAACCAATACAGTATATAGATTTTTTTTTTTTAAGAAAAGAACAGACTGCATTCTCAGCTTTGTGTTTTCGTGTCAACATTTCAACGTTTCTTCATTACATTACACCTGTTTGGTTTTTTAGTTCATTTTTTGGAATGCGAGCCATTAAAGAAATAGCTGCGGGCCTCAAATGACCAACCGGCCAAACCATTTCAGGTTTGACCTCTTGAAGCTCATCGAGAGAATACAGAGAGTGTGCAAAGCAGTAATCACAGCAAAGGGTAGCTATTTTGAAGAAACTAGGATATAAAACATGTTTTGAGTTATTCCACCTTTTTTTGTTAAGTACATAACTCCACATGTGTTCATTCATAGTTTTGATGCCTTCAGTGACAATCTACAATGTAAATAGTCATGAAAATAAAGAAAACGCATTGAATGAGGAGAAGGTGTGTCCAAACTTTTGGCCTGTACTGTATATATATATAGTATATACAGTTGTGATCAAAAGTTTACATACACTTGTAAATGATATAATGTCACGATCAAAAAATTATATATACATATG
This sequence comes from Entelurus aequoreus, assembly GCF_033978785.1. NCBI lineage: Eukaryota > Metazoa > Chordata > Actinopteri > Syngnathiformes > Syngnathidae > Entelurus > Entelurus aequoreus. The sequence goes on along the minus strand of NC_084754.1, from coordinate 15,103,818 downwards.
CGATTAATCGCGATTAATTTTGAGTTCACTATGAACAAAATGCGATTAATAGCGATTAAATATTTTAATTGTTTGACAGCCCTAATACATATACATACGTACACACAGAAATATACACATACGTGTATATATATATATATATATATATATATATATACACACACATTTGTGGTCAAAAGTTTTCATACACTTGTAAAGAACATAATGTCATGGCTGTCTTGAGTTTCCAATAATTTCTACAACTCTTATTTTTTTGTGATAGAGTGATTGGAGCACATACTTGTTGGTCACAAACACATTCATGAAGTTTGGTTCTTTTATGAATTTATTATGGGTCTACGGAAAATGTGTCCAAATCTGCTGGGTCAAAAGTATACATACAGCAATGTTAATATTTGGTTACAAGTCTGTTCCAACAGAAAAATGACCCCAAAAACATGTCAAAAGTGGTAAAGGAATGGCTAAATCAGGCTAGAATTAAGTTTTAGAATGGCCTTCCCAAAGTCCTGACTTAAACGTGTGGACAATGCTGAAGAAACAAGTCCATGTCAGAAAACCAACAAATTTAGCTGAACTGCACCAATTTTGTCAAGAAGAGTGGTCAAAAACTCAACCAGAAGCTTGCCAGAAGCTTGTGGATGGCTACCAAAAGTGCCTTATTGCAGTGAAACTTGCCAAGGGACGTGTAACCAAATATTAACATTGCTGTATGTATACTTTTGACCCAGCACATTTGGTCACATTTTCCGTAGACCCATAATAAATTCATAAAAGAACCAATCTTCACGAATGTTTTTTGTGACCAACAAGTATGTGCTCCAATCACTATCACAAAAACATAAGAGTTGTAGAAATTATTGGAAACTCAAGACAGCCATGACATTATGTTCTTTACAAGTGTATGTCAACTTTTGACCACGACTGGGTATATATGTAAATATATATATATATATATATATATATATATATATATATATATATATATATATATATATATATATATATATATATATATATATATATATATATATATATATATATATATATATATATATGACAAAAATGAAATGTAAATAAAGTTAACTAAAAGGAGTTTTTTTGTTGTTTTTTTTACAAGCTACCGTAGGTATTTTTAATAGTTCACTTTCTATGTTAGACAAAGTTGTTCATTTCAAGCAATAAGGCCTAAGATTGTAGTTGTGTTTGTTAAAGAAAATAAATCCTATAAATTTCTCTTTATTCATAAAAAATTGAAATAAATTCAAAACTAATCCATCCATCCATCCATTTTCTACCGCTTGTCCCTCTTGGGGTAACGGGGGTGCTGGAGCCTATCCCAGCTGCATTCGCTGGACAAGTCACCACCTCATCACAGGGCCAACACAGATAGACAGACAACATTCACACTCACATTCACACACTAGGGCCAATTTAGTGTTGCCAATCAACCTATCCCCAGGTGCATGTCTTTGGAGGTGGGAGGAAGTCGGAGTACCCGGAGGGAACCCACACAGCCACGGGGAGAACATGCAAACTCCACACAGAAAGACACTGAGCCTGGGGATCGCACCCAGGACCTTCTTATCGTAAGGCACACACACTAACCCCTGTTTCACCGTGCCGCCCCATACAAATCCAAGCAAAATTAAATGTCTTAAATATCATTTTTAAATTGGCTAACAATATTTTTTTTCTTACCAGGCTTCCGGCGGTATTTAATTCAGTTCGGACATGGACTGGGTTTCAAACATACAATACAAGCCATCGTGTCTGACAGCTTGCTTCAGGTTCATCTGTTGGAAGGAGACATGATAAAAAACAGCCAGTTAGGTTCACACAATAACTTACAATGGTAACTTTTTAGAATATAATTTATTATAATCATGATTACCTCTGTCACCTTTAATGAGCGATCGCCTGGTTTAATTGGTTGTTGCGCCCCACCTATCCACAAATTCATTCTCTTTAATGAGCGAACAAATGAACAAACGCAGAAAACATTAGCGAGGTCCTTCATAATAAACTACAGTAATTACGTTTAGTCATCATTAGGGTTTGTCCGTCTGTTAGTAAGTTTGCGACATAACTCAATTAGTTATGGGTGGATTATCATGAAACTTTCAGGAAATATGTCAGAAATGGTTAGATATTGCAAATGAGGCAAATAATTTCTACTACATTACCTAAGGCTCAGTCAGTCAGGTTTTCTGTAGTGTGCTGCTCCAACGCCTAAAAGACGAGGTAGATAACATCTTAAGGGAAGAGCAAGCCGGCTTCCGAAAGGGAAGGTCCTGCGTGGAACAGATCTTCACTCTTCGCAACATCATAGAACAGTGCCAAGAACTCCAGACACCCCTCATCATCAAAGCCTTCGACAGCATCCACCGGGAATCACTGTGGCAGATCCTCCAGCTATACGGTATACCATCAAAGTACGTCAACATCTTCAGAGCCCTGTACCACAACTCCACCTGTCGAGTGAAAACCACCAACAGAACAACCGACGACTTTGACATTGTGACCGGGGTAAGACAGGGTTGCATCTTGTCTCCCTTACTGTTCATCATTGTCGTAGACTTTGTCATGAGGAAGTCTGTCTTCGGAGCAAACCTCGGCATTAAGTGGGGAGGGGGCAGACTGGCAGATCTGGACTTTGCGGACGACTTGGCTCTGCTTAGCCATTCCTACGCTGCACTCCAACAATTGACCAACAATCTGCATGAGCAAGCGGAAAAAGTTGGCCTACGTATAAGCCAAGAGAAGACCAAGGCCATGACCGTCGCACAAGACCAAAACGTTCCACTGCTCACCGTAGGCGAACAAGGCATAGAGTACAATGAGAACTTCACATATCTTGGAAGCAACATCTCAAACACTGGAGACGCAGAAAAGGATGTACAGACCAGAATCGGAAAAGCTGCAGGAGTCTTCCAACGCCTCCGGAACATCTGGTCATCAAAATCTATCAGTACATCCACAAAGCTGCGCCTCTATATGTCAGTGGTCATCCCTACAGCGACTTACAGTATGCCTGTGAGACGTGGATGAAGACATCAAGCATTACTAACAAGCTGGATGTCTTCCACCGACGGTGCCTCAGTTACATCTTGAGGATCTCATGGAGAGACCACATCACCAATGAAGAGGTGATGAGAAGGGCAGGGGTAGCACCATTGTCTGACATAGTCTCTGACATGAGAAGGAGAATGGCTGGACACGTACTCCGACTGCCAAAAGAGAGACCGGCAAGTGTGGCAATTGACCGGGTGCCAGAAGGGGGAAAGAGGAAGAGAGGACGGCCAAAGAAGACGTGGAGACAAACAGCCAAGGAAGACCTGAGAGAAATGGGAGTCAGCTGGCATGGAGTAAGAAGGGTCGCCAGTGACCGGAACAAATGGAGGGGACTCGTCGCCCAATGTTCCAACAGGAATGGGAGGAACTAAGTCTAAGTAAAGACCTAAGGCTCAACTTCACTTTGTGTGTATACGAGCGACCACACCTTCACCCACAGAGACAAAGAGGGTAGATGACTGACCATTTATTTAATTCTGATACCAATATCTATAGTCCTTATCGATACCGGTATTCATTGGTACTCTTATCGGTAATATACTGTATGTATGCGGTATAAATAAACATCTGAAAACAACTCTTTTTTTATAAAAAATGTTATTTGCTTCATTATTTTTATAATTTTTTGCTTCCTTATTTGTGATTATTCCGAGCTAAATCATCACATGGTAGGGTCTGGGCAATTTGGCTAAAAAAAACAAAAACATCCGATCTCGATCAATATAACAATATTTTACATTGTTTTTAATCTGCCAGTTTTAAAGCATTTGTACCAAAAAACAAATAAACTAGGGATTAGTTTAACATTTTATTGACATTCTAAGTAAATACAAAAAAGTAAACTAAAGGAGAAAAAAACACAACAACATAATGTACAAACCCAAAACCAGTGAAGTTGGCACGTTGTGTAAATCATAAATAAAAACATAATACAATGATTTGCAAATCATTTTCAACCTATATTCAATTGAATAGACTGCAAAGACAAGATACTTAACGTTCGAACTGGTAAACTTTTTATTTTTAGCAAATATTAGCTCGTTTGGAATTTGATGCCTGCAACATGTTTCAAAAAAGCTTGCACGAGTGGCAAAAAAGACTGAGATAGCTGAGAAATGCTCATCAAACACTTATTTGGAACATCCCACAGGTGAACAGGCTAATTGGGAACAGGTGGGTGCCATGATTGGGTATAAAAGCAGCTTCCATGAAATGCTCAGTCATTCACAAACAAGGATGGGGCGAGGGTCACCACTTTGTGAACAAATGCGTGAGCAAATTGTCCAACAGTTTTAGAACAACATTTCTCAACAAGCTATTGCGAGGAATTTAGGGATTTCACCATCTAATGTCTGTAATATCATCAAAAGGTTCAGAGAATCTGGAGAAATCACTGCAAGGCCGAAAACCAATATTGAATGCCCGTGACCTTCGATCCCTCAGGCGGTACGGCATCAAAAAGCGACATCAGTCTGTAAAGGATATCACCACATGGGCTCAGGAACACTTCAGAAATCAGTAACTACAGTTTGTCGCTACATCTGTAAGTGCAAGTGAAAACTCAACTATGCAAAGCGAAAGCCATTTATCAACAACACCCAGAAACGCCGCCAGCTTCGCTGGGCCCGAGCTCATCTAAGATGGACTGATGCAAAGTGGAAAAGTGTTCTGTGGTCTGACGGGTCCACAATTCAAATTGTTTTTGGAAACTGTGGACTTTGTGTCGTCCGGACCAAAGAGGAAAAGTTGAAAAGGATTTGCAAATCATTGTATTCTGTTTTTATTTACTATTTACACAACATGCCAACTTCACAGGTTTTGGGGTTTGTGCTAATACATTTGATTTTACAGGGTTTCAAGTAATTGAAAGAAGCATCAGTTGTTATTTTAACACTGGTGCTCCAACTATAGTATTGGAAGCTGTCAAGTTATCATTAACTTACCAATGAAGATCAGTGGTCATGTCCACAACTTCCTAGCATTGGCAGTAGTAGTATTGCGTTTTTCACACAGCTTTTGGACGACAGGTAGTCATCAAATTTGCCAAAGAAACAGATCACCTGACATGTAGAAGTCATTTGGGAACTGTCCTGTATTTTGGAGTTAGTTCGGTAGTTTGAGGTGGCAGGCACAGAGATGGCCCGAGAAGGATGCAGGGATGCCGGCGATTCCGTTTACTTAACCCGGGGATCAGCAACCCGCGGCTCTCGAGTCGGGAACTTTTTCAAAAATGGAAAAAGATGGGGGGAAATATATTTGTTCTTTTAATAAAGTTTCTGCAGGACAAACATAACACAAACCTTCCCAATTGTTCGAAAGCCCACTGTTTAATGTGTTTGTGTTTATGCTTCACTGATGACAGTATTTGGCCAGCGCCATTTTGTCCTACTAATTTTGGCGGCTCTTGAACTCACGGTTTACGTGTACAACTTTCTCCGTCGCTGCCACAAAAAGACGTGTTTTATACCACTCCTTCTTTGTCTCATTTTGTCCACCAAACGTTTTATGCTGTGCGTGAATGCACAAAGGTCAGCTTTGTTGATGTTATTGACTTGGGTGGGGCGCTATTTATCCATGCTAACATGCTATTTAGTCTAACTATGTGTACATATTGCATCATAATGCTTCGTTTGTAAGTATATTTGAGTTCATTTAATTTCCTTTACTTATGTCCTCTGTGTATTTCATTTATATTTGCATGTCTCATTACACATTATCTGTATGTAATATTGGCTGCATTTCTGAATGTGTACCATGTTGTTACAGACCACAGCAAACGTTACAATGTTGTTCCAGACCACAGCAAACGCTACCATGTTGTTCCACACCACGGCAAACGTTACCCAGCTTGCAAAGATTATAATATATCCATTAGAACAGGGGTGTCCAAACTTTTTCCACTGAGGGCCGCACACGGAAATTTTATTTATTTATTTATTTTTATTTTTTTAAATCAAAGCATGTGGGGCCATTTTGATATTTTTCATTTTCAAACCATAACAAATTATATGGATTTTTTATTTATTTTACCTTTAGGGGTCCCGGGGACCATAAAGGGTCTCAGTCATTAAAATGTTAAAAATAAGTCAGATAATTATTATTTTTTAATTATTTAACGCTTACAGTAAATCTCTATATCAACTTCAAGTTGATATAAAGTAATACAAATTTAAAAAAATGTTTTATGGCTTTTCTGTCAAAAACAACTTACCGGTAGTTTTTTTTATAGTAAAACGGAAATATGCAGTATTTAGTCATTAGAGCCCTAAAAGATCAATAATGCAGGACACCATTGATTTTAATTATTTAATTTTTTTGAGTAATCACAATGAAAAGATAAATAAAAAATCACTAAATATATTTGGGATCCAAAAGGTGCCCCACTCATAAAGTTATACATTTTCATTAGGTTTTTCTTTTACTTTCAACACTTAAGTTACGAAATCAACTTCAGATATAGCTGTCGATTTTATGCTGGAACTATTATTTTGTTTGTTTTATGCGCTTTTGTCAAAGAAAACTTTTATGTTTTTATATGGCTACTACACAATATATGCAATATTTACCACATGAAACATTTTAAAGTGAAATATTTGAAGTAATTGGAGCCCTGAAAATAATTCATTATAACATGGATTTTTTGGCATTATTTTTTATTTTTTTTGAGCAATGGCAAAAAAATAAAAAAATAAAAAGACAAAAAAAAAAAAAAAAGACTGCATCGCAGCTTTTGTGTCAACATTGCAACTTTTTCTCATTAGATTTCACCTCATTCCACTTTTTTTAATGTTATTTTTTATTTTTACAATAGTATTTCCAGAATGTGTGGCGGGCCGGTAAACAATTAGCTGCAAGTGGCCCCCGGGCCGCACTTTGGACACCCCTGCATTAGAAGAAGACACCCTTTCCTTTCCTTTAACTTGGGCACACACATCTATACCATAGGCAGTTTTAAGACAGTAATTTCCAGGAGTTATCTCACCCTCTGTGACACTAACTTAATGTGTTGCCTTTATTATAAGACTTACATAAGGCTTTTAACTTTTTTGCGGCTCCAGAAAGATTTGTTTTTTGTATTTTTGGTCCAATATGGCTCTTTCAACATGTTGGGTTGCCGACCCCTGACTTAACCGGAAGAGGGGCGGTAAAAGGTTGGCTCCAATTGGCTGTTCTGCCATGTCTTTTTTTATGCTTTGCAGTGGCACCTGAATGAATGTGACATAATTACCACGGTCAGCTGGATGAAAAAAAAAGAACTGATAGCCGTATCATTAGTCCGGAATTTTAAAGGCTCTCTTGGACCGACCTAATTAGGAACCGATACCAAAAATTATAGGTAGTCTGTATTAGGGGTGTAGCCGAGAAAGACTACAGCACCCCCCGCGAACCCGAAAGGGACAAGCGGTAGAAAATTGATGGATGGACGGTTTTGTAGATGCCGCGGTATTTTGGTTTCAAAGTCTTCACAATAATACCGTGACGCATGATGGTATCAAACAAAAACTTGGTGTGTAGTTTTTCCCGGCACTTTAGCGTTGGCTGGGTCTGAAAATAAACTGCATTTCCCAGAATCCTCTGCGCAACGCTGGGTGCCAAGGTGGGGGCATGGAACACCGTTAGCAGGAAGTAAAGTGCTTGTAGTTCATGAAAGGATTTTTAATTTTTTTTTTAACATTTCCTGAAACATGTCATCAAAATCTATCCATAACTATTTGAGTTATGTTGCTAACCAACAGACAAACAAACCCTGGTGAAAACATAACCTCTTTGGCGGAGGTAAGAAAGTCTGTGTTCTGCAAAGG
>NC_084754.1:15063444-15090944 GCF_033978785.1 Entelurus aequoreus | reverse complement strand
CAGCACCAGAAGTCGTAAAATCAGCTGGTTTTTTTTCGGGGATGAACAGGGACGTCCTTCTTTAGCTGCCGTCTTGTTTTGTCATACATTGCTGCCTTTGCACCTTTTGTATGCACATTAAATCAACAACAAAAAAGGCCTGACTTTGGAGCAATGTTCACGGACTCTAGTATTTGGCTCTCTATTATATGCAATGGTTTTCCGTATTGGGACCACGCTTTCAGGTCCTAATTTGTTCACCGGTCCTCATATGGAAGGTACTTTTCCTTCTTGACGTCTCAAGAAGGGTAGAAATACAAGAACACACACACAGCCACACACACACACACAGCCTTGATTTAACCCACAGACAACTGCTGATGCATTCCCAACGCCGTGAGTGACGTCAAGTGGGAAGGACTTAAAGCAGAGTGCTATAAAAAGTCTTCGGTCTTCCACGTTGGTTCATTCACAAAAGCCGCACTGCTATCAGGATTACTCCAACTAAGTGAGAAGCTTCTTCTCCGGACTGACCCACTTTGCTTCGTCACTACTTTTCACAACATGAGAATGTCCGCGGCGGAGATCTCCCAGGTGCTGAAGGAGGGCGAGCTGGAGAAGAGGAGCGACAATCTGCTGCAGTTCTGGAAGAGGAAGACGTGCGTCCTGACCGCGGACAGCCTCAACATGTACCCCGACACGCAGAAGCGCTCCCGGGGCAAAGAGCTGAAGCTGCAGTGCATCAAGAAGGTGGACTGCGTGGAGCGCACCGGAAGGTTCGTCTACTTCACGATCGTCACCACCGACAACAAGGAGATCGACTTCCGCTGTTCCGGGGAGGACAACTGCTGGAACGCGGTCATCACCATGGCGCTCATCGACTACCAGAACCGGAAGGCCATAGAGGACTTTAAGACGCGCCAGGACAACGAGAGCGCGTCCCCGGGCCAGCAAGAAAGGCGCATGGCCAGGGCGCCCTGAACGCACCACGATATCTCCTAATATGGTAAACTACACTCTCCTACTTGCCACGATGTGTATGTCAAATGAACAAAAAAAACAACATAACTTCATCACTCTTTGTTTCCCCTGCAGGGTTTGTGTGTAAACCAACACAAGAAATAATCATTCTAGGACCAAAAGGAAGAAAAAAAAAGGACAGATGACGTCATCCGGTCCAGACATGAAGGATTGTGGACTGAGCTGTCAAGATGACGCTTCTAAAATCCCCACAGAGATTTTCCGAACTCTACTCACATGGACTGAAAGAGTAAAGTTTGCTTTCCTCGGGGGGTGGGAAAAAGAACATGTTAATTTATTTGTTTCCTGGTGTCTACTGGTAAACCTTGTTTTTGTTTAAATTATTTGCAATTTCAATGTGTGGATTGTGTATATTTATTTCAATAAATACATGTGCATTTTTTGACATAATCCGAAGCTTTCCTTTTTTTTGTTAGACAAACTACATTTGTGGGGATTTTGGTGAAGATCTACAGTAGATAAAAGGTGTAGATTGACTCTTTTAAAATGTTATGACACAATTCAAGTGTGACCATAAAAGTGTATCCAAATTGAATTTTAATGGGGTTTCTTTATAGAAAAACTTTTTTTTTCCTTTCAGTAATTTTTTGCTGGATGTTTCTCCATTATACGTGATTTTTCCTAAGTTAAAAAGTTACAGTTAAAGTATCACACTAGGTGTGGTGAAATTACCCTCTGCATTTGACCCATCCCCTTGTTCCACCCCCTGGGAGGTGAGGGGAGCAGTGAGCAGCAGCGGTGGCCGCGCTTGGGAATCATTTTGGTGATTTAACCCCCAATTCCAACCCTTGATGCCGAGTGCCAAGCAGGGAAGTAATGGGTCCCATTTTTATAGTCTTTGGTATGACTCGGCCGGGGTTTGAACTCACGACGGACACTCTAACCACAAGGCAGTATCCAAATTAAATTTTAATGGGGTTTCTTTATGGAAAAACTTCTTTTTCCTTTAGGAAATTTTTTGCTGGATTTTTCTCCATTATACATGATTTTTCCTAAGAGGGTTTTTCATTTTAAATTGAAAAATGTCAGTGTCCAATTCTTTCACAAGTGGATACACTAAAAACATGTTGGGTTTACTTTTTAATACTTTTTTCCCAAGTATTAAAACTTAAACAAAAATACCAAACAAATGTATTCTTTTTTAAACTTTTAAAAGTCTTTTTATCAAATTATATGACAGTTTTCAATTAGTATACAATTGCAAAACATTTGTTATTTCACTCATTTAAACCTGTGAAATCCTCTGATCAAAAGGCCTTCAAAAGGGTCAAATTTAAACTAAATTGAAAACATGTCTGATATTATTGTGTAGGAATGAAGAGTAGAAAAGTAGAAGTAGAAAAAAAAGAATCAAAAATGATCTTACACCCTTTGGCTTTAGGGGATAATTCCAAATCGATGTGTTGTGCGACATGCTAAGAGTTTTAGTGCGCCCGCACATATCTTATGACCTTACAGGCGGTAACAGTATATTCTTCACCCTGGGAAAGTTCTCAGCAGCAACATTTCTCAGTAAATGCCAGACATGCTCTGTCAATGGCGGAAGGGAGGACCGGAAATTCCCTTTCCTTTCTGCTGTCAGGTGGAATGTTGTTCTTTATTGTCAGCGGGAGCCTTTCAAGCTATGAGTCATAACTGATAAGCACGAGCTGACTTTGTGGGTCGGAAACACACCTTAACTACTTCTAAGGTGTGGTCCATGTGACTGATCTGCAGGTGTTTCATAATGTCAGGAGGTTGTCAGGCTGCTGTTTAAACACGACCGACTACACTTCCTCAACTGGAAGGAAGAATAGTTTGGAAAGTTTGTTTGTGGAAAACAAAAGCTGATGTAGTCAATGGAAACAACTTTTAGGGCATTAGTACACCGACTTCCGAGTCACATGAGATTGTTGAGAACATGTCTTCACAAAAGTGAAGTGGAAAACTCAATCATATGTCAGGAAGGATGTATATTTTAAGTCTAGAAATTATGATTTCCCCCAACTTTTTCCCTTTTGACAATCAACAGAATGGTTTCCAAAGTGTGAGTCAGTAGAGCCACTCCACACTCCTACTCATTCCATTCAGTCATTTTCTATACCGCCTGTCCTCAGAAGGTTTACCAGTAAGCTGGAGTCAATCCCAGCTGACTACACTGTGGACTGGTCACCAGCAGTCAACTTGTTGGGAGGAAGCCCAACAAACCGCAGAAAACCCACGCAAGGACAGGGGGGAACTACACATTGATATGTTCCTGCGGAGCTGACATGCGAACCACCAAACCAATGATAAAAAAAGTATATATGTATGCGATTAATCGCGATTCATTATGAGTTCACTATGAACAAAATGGGATTCATCGCGATTAAATATTTTAATTGTTTGACAGCCCTAATACATACATCAAGACTGAAACTTGTATAGACCGTGCCTCAATATAGCCCAGACAAGGTTAAAGTTAAAGTAACACTGATAGTCACACAAATGACTCTGTGCATTTGACCCATCCCCTTGTTGCACCCCCTGGGAGGTGAGGGGAGCAGTGAGCAGCAGTGGTGGCCGCGCTCGGGAATCATTTTGGTGATTTAACCCCCAATTCCAACCCTTGATGCTGAGTGCCAAACAGGGAGGTAACGGGTCCCATTTTTATAGTCTTTAGTATGACTCGGCCGGGGTTTGAACTCACAACCTACCGATCTCAGGGCGGAAATTCTAACCATTAGGCCACTGAGTATGATTGTAAATTGTCACTGAAGGCATCAAAACTATGAATGAACACATGTGGAGTTACATACTGAACAACAAAAGGTGACATGACTGAAAACATGTTTTATATTCTAGTTTCTTCAAATTAGTCACCCTTTGCTTTGATTACTGTTTTGCACACTATTGGCATTCTCTTGATGAGCTTCAAGGGGTAGTCACCTGAAATGGTTTTCAGTTCACAGGTGTGCTGGAAGCTCATCGAGAGAATGCCAAGGGTGTGCAAAGCAGTAATCAGAGCAAGGGTGGCTATTTTGAAGAAACTAGAATATAAAACATGTTTTCAGTTATTTCACCTTTTTCTGTTAAGTACATAACTCCACATGTGTTCATTCATAGTTTTGATGCCTTCAGTGACAATCTACAATGTAAATAGTCATGAAAATAAAGAAAACGCGTTGAATGAGGAGAAGCTGTGTCCAGACTTTTGGCCTGTACTGTACGTATATTTGGATGGGGTATATACAAACTTTGCCAGCAAGCACACCAGTCTGAGATCGTTCTTATTATATTTTTTGGTTTAAATTAAAAAAATTTTTTAACTTTGAGCAAGTTGCAAACAGTCACTTGAACATCACTTTTAGCGATGAGCGGCAAGAGGAAGGGGAAGAAGGATGCGAGCAGTGCCACACGGACACCACCGCTGTACTTTGCAACAAGTTCTTTCTCAAATGTATTAGTGTTTGTCACTTTCTTCCTGAATGTGATAAACCTCATTCTGTCTTATTTTGCAGTTGTACTCAATTTACAAAAAGCACAGAAACTGAGTCACCAAATTATACTAAAATCTAAAAAAAATAACACCATTTCTATTGAAAAGCAAATCATATAAAAAAAACATATTGCTTTTTTGTTTATAAACGCTGGAAAGGGTGGAGTGCCATCTCTGGGTTGGGGAGGAGACCCTGCCCCAAGTGGAGGAGTTCAAGTACCACGTAGCTTTGTTCACGAGTGAGGGAAGAGTGGATCGTGAGATCGACAGGCGGATCGGTGCGGCGTCTTCAGTAATGCGGACGCTGTATCGATCCGTTGTGGTGAAGAAGGAGCTGAGCCGGAAGGCAAAGCTCTCAATTTACCGGTCGATCTACATTCCCATCCTCACCTATGGTCATGAGCTTTGGGATATGACCGAAAGGACAAGATCACGGGTACAAGCGGCCGAAATGAGTGGCGAGACTCTCCCTTAGAGATAGGGTGAGAAGCTCTGTCATCCGGGAGGAGCTCAAAGTAAAGCCGCTGCTCCTCCACTTCGAGAGGAGCCAGATGAGATGGTTCGGGCATCTGGTCAGGATGTCATCCGAACGCCTCCCTAGGGAGGTGTTTCGGGCACGTCCGACTGGTAGGAGGCCACGGGGAAGACCCAGGACACGTTGGGAAGACTATCTCTCCCGGCTGACCTGGGAACACCTCGGGATCCCCCGGGTGGAGCTGGACAAAGTGGCTGGGGAGAGGGAAGTCTGGGCTTCCCTGCTTAGGCTGCTGCCCCCGCGACCCGACCTCGAATAAGCGGAAGAAGATGGATGAATGGAAACTCTGGGAATATGTTCTTTGAAACAGGAACCAATAGTTTTTGTTGGCCTGTGTTGCACTATTGACAAATACATGCACCTGGGGATTATGCATTAAAAAAGGGAATAATCGTCTTATTGTGTTGATATTGTAACACTGACTTATGTTTTTGTCTTTACATATTTTGTCAAATTGTTTGGTGATCTTTTTTTTCCGTTTGCCTAAAACCTGTTTTATTCTGATTATCATCATGATCAACAAGATAAAGGCAAATACCATTGAATGATCTTGAACATTTTCAAGTAAAAAGTATTGGTATATATTTTCTTGGTATTTGCTGTGTCGTCCACCAGTAGCACACAAGTGCCACATGTCAGAGGTGATGGAAGGCTAAAGCAGTATAGGGAAATGTATGTCGGGGTCGAAGTCCTTCATCCAGCTTTGAAGTGGGATCACGCTACAAGGAAAGCGGATGGGCCTCTAGTCTAAAAATACGTCTTCACAAATTGGCACCACTTTAATCTCATGCACATAAATTTGTGGTGCCTAAGCCAAAGGGGTGAGCGGGGGTCACGTGGGCTGAGGTGTTTGTGACTGTGGGAGGGTCCTTCTCTTCTTTACTAGTGCTGCACAGGGAAGGAAGCATTCCTGACTCAGCAGAGGGTCAGGAGTGGTACTACAGGCCCATATTGTAATGTGTGGGCTTCTGTTGATACTTGGAAACACACACACATGCACATACACACTTACACACACAGTGTGTCTTCCTCTCTCAATGGTGACTATATAAACATCCTCTCATGCAGTACATAGCCCCAAGTTGTACTCGCAGCTTCTGTGCGTCACAGTAAATGTATTGTTTCACCGGGTTCAGGTCCTCTAGGAGTGTTTTCCAACTTGAACTGAGCCAAGGCACGTATTTCACGATAAAAAGGTCACGGCACACAACCAAATACAATTGTCACGATAAGTACTTATAATACTATCATAACAATCTTCACTTTGTGGGAAACTAGTTGAACACTACCATTATTTGCAGTAAACAAATCATATTTATGGGGAAAATTAAGTTATGTTGGATAATTTCTTGTGATACAGCACATTTAAAGGCCTACTGAAATGATTTTTTTTTATTTAAACGGGAATAGCAGATCCCTTCTATGTGTCATACTTGATCATTTCGCGATATTGCCATATTTTTGCTGAAAGGATTTAGTAGAGAAAATCGACGATAAAGTTCGCAACTTTTGCTCGCTGATAAAAAAAAAGCCTTGCCTGTACCGGAAGTAGCGTGACGTCACAGGAGCTAGGATTCCTCACAATTCCCCGTTGTTTACAATGGAGCGAGAGAGATTCGGACCGAGAAAGTGATGATTACCCCATTAATTTGAGCGAGGATGAAAGATTCGTAGATGAGGAACGTTACAGTGAATGACTTGAGAGGCAGCGATGGACGTATCTTTTTTCGCTCTGACCGTAACTTAGGTACAAGCTGGCTCATTGGATTCCACACTCTCCTTTTTCTATTGTAGATCACAGATTTGTATTTTAAACCACCTCGGATACTATATCCTCTTGAAAATGAGAGTCGAGAACGCGAAATGGACATTCAGTGCCTTTTATCTCCACGACAATACATCGGCGAAATGCTTTAGCTACGAGCTAACATGATAGCATCTTGCTTTAACTGCATATAGAAACAAAAGAAATAAACCCCTGACTGGAAGTATAGACAGAAAATCAACAATACTATTAAACCGTGGACATGTAAATACACGGTTAATGCTTTCCAGGCTGGCGAAGGTTAACAATGCTGTGCTAACGACGCCATTGAAGCTAACTTAGCAACCGGACTGCACAGAGCTATGCTAAAAACATTAGCTCTCCACCTACGCCAGCCAGCCCTCATTTGCTCATCAACACCCGTGCTCACCTGCGTTCCAGCGATCGGCAGAAGGACGAAGGACTTCACCCGATGCGTTTGGCGGCCCGGAGACGTAGGAAGTCAAGGTGAAGTCGGCGGCTAGCGCGGCTAGCGCTCCAACAAAGTCCTCCTGGTTGTGTTGCTGTAGTCCGCTGCTAATACACTGATCCCACCTACAACTGTCTTCTTTGCAGCCTTCATTGTTCATTAAAAAAATTGCAAAAGATGTCCAGAATACTGTGGAATTATGAAATGAAAACAGAGCTTTTTGTATAGGATTCTACGGGGTACCATAACTTCCGTTACTCGGACTTCGTCACGCGCATACGTCATCATACCGCGATGTTTCAGCTGGATATTTCCCGGGAATTTAAAAATTTTACTTTATAAGTTAACCCGGCCGTATTGGCATGTGTTGCAATGTTAAGATTTCATCATTGATATATAAACTATCAGACTGCGTGGTCGGTAGTAGTGGCTTTCAGTAGGCCTTTAATCAATTAGTGTGCCGTCTATGAAGGCACACTAATGTGCCGCAGCACAGCGGTTGGGAATCACTTTCCTAAGACATGTAGAAAATGACAATGTAGAGTTTGAATAGTCGATTAAGGCACAGTTGCTGCATCCAAGAATGGCAAATTAATCCAAATTCTTTAATACAGAGATAAGAATACTACCGTATATTTTTGTACTGTATTTGCATACTGAGTATTAGTATAGTATGCGATACTAATGAATCATATTCGGTTCTAAACCGCCTCCACTTTCTAAATCACTAATCCTCGTCTCCATGGCGACAAATAAAGTACGTTTCTTACAAGTATCATCCCTGCAGGACGAGGAATAGCTAAACATGCTTCACTACACACCGTAGCTCACCGGCATCAAAATGTAAACAAACGCCATTGGTGGATCCAAACCTACCATCCACTGTAATGATACCAAGTACAGGCACGTATCTAGTCGATACTAATATGATTACGTCAATATTTTTTGGCATCACAACATCATTTTTCATTTTTTTAAAATGTATATTATGTTTATAAACTCAGGAAATATGTCCCTGGACACATGAGGACTTTGAATATGACCAATGTATGATCCTGTAACGACTTGGTATCGGATTGATACCCAAATTTGTGGTATCATCCAAAACTAATGTAAAGTATCAAACAACAAAAGAATAAGGGATTATTACATTTTAACAGAAGTGTATATAGAACACGTTAAAAGAGAAAGTAAGCCGATACTAACAGTAAATGAACAAGTAGATTAATAATCATTTTTTACAGTTTGTCCCTCAGAATGTTGACAAAATAATAGAATGATAAATGACCCAATATGTTACTGTCATAACTGGGTCTTTGGCGTGGTTTGCTCTCCCGTGGTGCAAAAGAAATGGAACGGACGTGGCGTGCAGGTAAAGACATAGTTTAATTATAACTATAAACTACAAAGTACAAACAAAAGGGTACAAACAAAAGGCGCTCACAGCGGAGGTAAAAAAAACTTCACTAGGAAAAAACAAAAGGCGCGCACAATGGCGGAGAACTATGAACATTAAACAAACAAAAACTTACGTGACAAGAGATGAAACAAGAACTAACGTGACAAGGAACTGTGGACATGGCATGAATGGGTGATGTCGCCAGGACGAACAACAGAAACAGAAAAGCCTATATAGTGACATGATAAGTGAAAACAGGTGCGTGACTAACTGTGAACAGGTGCGTGACATGACTGTGAAAACGTGAGACAGGTGTGGGTGAGTCCAAACGTGGAACAGGTGAAACTAATGGTTGCTATGGTGACAAACAAAACCAGGAAGTGAAACAAGGAACTAAGGAAGTGTCCAAAAAACAAAACAGCACATGGCCAAACAAAAACATGAACACAGACATGACAGAACCCCCCCCTTACGGACAGATCCCAGATGTCCAAAAACAAAAAACAGGATCAAGAGTCATGGGAGGGGGGGAGGGGGACATGGCGGTGGGTCGCCAGACCAGGTGTCCCCGAATCCACCGGGGCAGAGTCAGGTGGCGACGGCGGGTAGACCGCCGCTGAACCTGACGAGGTGGGCGACCTGGGAATGGCCACATTCGTGGCAGACGAGGAGGTCGGCGCACCTGGCGTGGCGGACGCCCATGGAATGGCCACATCCTTGGCCGACGAGGAGGTGGGCGCGTTGTCGTGGCAGGCGGCGAAGCTTGGCGTGGTGCGTCAGGCGGCGAAGCTTGGCATGGCGGGTCTTGACGAGGGTCTTGGTCTTGGCGTGGGTCTTGGTCTTGGTCTTGGCGAGGGTCTGGGTCTTGGTCTTGGACTTGGTCTTGGACTTGGCGTGGTTGGTCTTGGTCTTGGACTTGGCGTGGTTGGTCTTGGTCTTGGACTTGGCGTGGTTGGTCTTGGTCTTGGCGTAGTTGGTCTTGGACTTGGTCTTGGTGTGGCGGTGCTTGGACTTGGTCTTGGTTTGGGTCACTTGGCGGGTCTTGGTCTTGGTCACTTGGCGGGTCTTGGTCACTTGGCGGGTCTTGGTCACTTGGCGGGTCTTGGTCTTGGTCACTTGGCGGGTCTTGGTCACTTGGCGGTTCTTGGTCTTGGTCACTTGGCGGTTCTTGGTCTTGGTCACTTGGCGGGTCTTGGTCTTGGTCACTTGGCGGGTCTTGGTCTTGGTCACTTGGCGGGTCTTGGTCTTGGCTTTGGTCTTGGCTTTGGTCTTGGCGTGGGGCAGCCACGGGCGGCACTTGGCGGCGTGGGGCAGCCACGGGCGGCACTTGGCGGCGTGGGGCAGCCACGGGCGGCACTTGGCGGCGTGGGGCAGCCACGGGCGGCACTTGGCGGCGTGGGGCAGCCACGGGCGGCACTTGGCGGCGTGGGGCAGCCACGGGCGGCACTTGGCGGCGTGGTGAAGCTGCGACTGGCGGCACTGGGCGTCGTGAAGCTGCGACTGGCGGCGCTTGGCGTGGAGCAGGTACTGGCGGCGCTTGGCGTGGAGCAGGTACTGGCGGCGCTTGGCGTGGAGCAGGTACTGGCGGCGCTTGGCGTGGAGCAGGTACTGGCGGCGCTTGGCGTGGAGCAGGTACTGGCGGCGCTTGGCGTGGAGCAGGTACTGGTGGCGCTTGGCGTGGAGCAGGTACTGGTGGCGCTTGGCGTGGAGCTGGGCGTGGAGCAGGTGGATCTTGGCATGGTCGAAAAACTGGTGGTGGTGGTCGTGCTGGTGGCTGTGGCTTGGCAGGTCGAAAGACAGGTGGTGGGGGTCGTGCTGGAGGCTGTGGCTTGGCGTGACGAAAGACTGGTGGTGGTGGTCGTGCTGGGGGCTGTGGCTTGGCATGACGAAATTCAGGTGGTGGTGGCCGAGCTGGAGGCTGTGGCTTGGCATGGCGAAGCTGACCCACCCCACCTGAACAATTCCCAGCCCTAGCCCCCAACTCAAGGAGCGGATCCCAGACGCGCTCCCCGCGGTCTGGAACCGTCTTTTGGGGTGGGTGGAGGGAGGTCGGAAGGAGGGTAAAATCCTCCCCTATAAATTGTCCAAAATGTCTTTCTTTTTGTACCTGGGATCTTGTGGGTGAAAAAATTTTTTTTTGTGACTTGGGCGTGCCTTGAGTCCTGGGGGGCGGGGCATGAAATCTGGGTGACTGTGAGGGACTTGCTCTAATGTCCAAAATCATGTTCTGATAATGTTTGATCATAGAAACAGAGTCCTTTGTTGAGGGCAGGTGATCGAAAGTAAAAGAGTTCAAAGAAAAAAAATCTTTAGCTGTGATGTCATCCTCTGGTGATGGCGTGACGTCATCCTGGAGCAGCGGGGCTGGCAGCAGCCTGCTTCCGCCCGGAGTGGGAGGAGCTTGCGGGAGTGACGCGTCCTGCCGGCTCGGAGAAGCTCTTCCTGATGGCTTCCGCTTTTGCCGGCGCTTCCGGGAATGGAGCGACGCGCCAACGTCGTCGGGCCACACGGAGCTTATCGGAATAAGTTTTCCGCTTGGACCCCACATGAGGTCTTGATCCGCCATGGCTCCTAGTGCCTCCCACTTTCCTTCCTCCATCGATTGCCAGTCGTTTGCGGGATAGCTTTTTGCTGGCGCCATACTGTCATAACTGGGTCTTTGGCGTGGTTTGCTCTCCCGTGGTGCAAAAGAAATGGAACGGACGTGGCGTGCAGGTAAAGACATAGTTTAATTATAACTATAAACTACAAAGTACAAACAAAAGGGTACAAACAAAAGGCGCTCACAGCGGAGGTAAAAAAAAACTTCACTAGGAAAAAACAAAAGGCGCGCACAATGGCGGAGAACTATGAACATTAAACAAACAAAAACTTACGTGACAAGAGATGAAACAAGAACTAACGTGACAAGGAACTGTGGACATGGCATGAATGGGTGATGTCGCCAGGACGAACAACAGAAACAGAAAAGCCTATATAGTGACATGATAAGTGAAAACAGGTGCGTGACTAACTGTGAACAGGTGCGTGACATGACTGTGAAAACGTGAGACAGGTGTGGGTGAGTCCAAACGTGGAACAGGTGAAACTAATGGTTGCTATGGTGACAAACAAAACCAGGAAGTGAAACAAGGAACTAAGGAAGTGTCCAAAAAACAAAACAGCACATGGCCAAACAAAAACATGAACACAGACATGACAGAACCCCCCCCTTACGGACAGATCCCAGATGTCCAAAAACAAAAAACAGGATCAAGAGTCATGGGAGGGGGGGAGGGGGACATGGCGGTGGGTCGCCAGACCAGGTGTCCCCGAATCCACCGGGGCAGAGTCAGGTGGCGACGGCGGGTAGACCGCCGCTGAACCTGACGAGGTGGGCGACCTGGGAATGGCCACATTCGTGGCAGACGAGGAGGTCGGCGCACCTGGCGTGGCGGACGCCCATGGAATGGCCACATCCTTGGCCGACGAGGAGGTGGGCGCGTTGTCGTGGCAGGCGGCGAAGCTTGGCGTGGTGCGTCAGGCGGCGAAGCTTGGCATGGCGGGTCTTGACGAGGGTCTTGGTCTTGGCGTGGGTCTTGGTCTTGGTCTTGGCGAGGGTCTGGGTCTTGGTCTTGGACTTGGTCTTGGACTTGGCGTGGTTGGTCTTGGTCTTGGACTTGGCGTGGTTGGTCTTGGTCTTGGACTTGGCGTGGTTGGTCTTGGTCTTGGCGTAGTTGGTCTTGGACTTGGTCTTGGTGTGGCGGTGCTTGGACTTGGTCTTGGTTTGGGTCACTTGGCGGGTCTTGGTCTTGGTCACTTGGCGGGTCTTGGTCACTTGGCGGGTCTTGGTCACTTGGCGGGTCTTGGTCTTGGTCACTTGGCGGGTCTTGGTCACTTGGCGGTTCTTGGTCTTGGTCACTTGGCGGTTCTTGGTCTTGGTCACTTGGCGGGTCTTGGTCTTGGTCACTTGGCGGGTCTTGGTCTTGGTCACTTGGCGGGTCTTGGTCTTGGCTTTGGTCTTGGCTTTGGTCTTGGCGTGGGGCAGCCACGGGCGGCACTTGGCGGCGTGGGGCAGCCACGGGCGGCACTTGGCGGCGTGGGGCAGCCACGGGCGGCACTTGGCGGCGTGGGGCAGCCACGGGCGGCACTTGGCGGCGTGGGGCAGCCACGGGCGGCACTTGGCGGCGTGGGGCAGCCACGGGCGGCACTTGGCGGCGTGGTGAAGCTGCGACTGGCGGCACTGGGCGTCGTGAAGCTGCGACTGGCGGCGCTTGGCGTGGAGCAGGTACTGGCGGCGCTTGGCGTGGAGCAGGTACTGGCGGCGCTTGGCGTGGAGCAGGTACTGGCGGCGCTTGGCGTGGAGCAGGTACTGGCGGCGCTTGGCGTGGAGCAGGTACTGGCGGCGCTTGGCGTGGAGCAGGTACTGGTGGCGCTTGGCGTGGAGCAGGTACTGGTGGCGCTTGGCGTGGAGCTGGGCGTGGAGCAGGTGGATCTTGGCATGGTCGAAAAACTGGTGGTGGTGGTCGTGCTGGTGGCTGTGGCTTGGCAGGTCGAAAGACAGGTGGTGGGGGTCGTGCTGGAGGCTGTGGCTTGGCGTGACGAAAGACTGGTGGTGGTGGTCGTGCTGGGGGCTGTGGCTTGGCATGACGAAATTCAGGTGGTGGTGGCCGAGCTGGAGGCTGTGGCTTGGCATGGCGAAGCTGACCCACCCCACCTGAACAATTCCCAGCCCTAGCCCCCAACTCAAGGAGCGGATCCCAGACGCGCTCCCCGCGGTCTGGAACCGTCTTTTGGGGTGGGTGGAGGGAGGTCGGAAGGAGGGTAAAATCCTCCCCTATAAATTGTCCAAAATGTCTTTCTTTTTGTACCTGGGATCTTGTGGGTGAAAAAAATTTTTTTTGTGACTTGGGCGTGCCTTGAGTCCTGGGGGGCGGGGCATGAAATCTGGGTGACTGTGAGGGACTTGCTCTAATGTCCAAAATCATGTTCTGATAATGTTTGATCATAGAAACAGAGTCCTTTGTTGAGGGCAGGTGATCGAAAGTAAAAGAGTTCAAAGAAAAAAAATCTTTAGCTGTGATGTCATCCTCTGGTGATGGCGTGACGTCATCCTGGAGCAGCGGGGCTGGCAGCAGCCTGCTTCCGCCCGGAGTGGGAGGAGCTTGCGGGAGTGACGCGTCCTGCCGGCTCGGAGAAGCTCTTCCTGATGGCTTCCGCTTTTGCCGGCGCTTCCGGGAATGGAGCGACGCGCCAACGTCGTCGGGCCACACGGAGCTTATCGGAATAAGTTTTCCGCTTGGACCCCACATGAGGTCTTGATCCGCCATGGCTCCTAGTGCCTCCCACTTTCCTTCCTCCATCGATTGCCAGTCGTTTGCGGGATAGCTTTTTGCTGGCGCCATACTGTCATAACTGGGTCTTTGGCGTGGTTTGCTCTCCCGTGGTGCAAAAGAAATGGAACGGACGTGGCGTGCAGGTAAAGACATAGTTTAATTATAACTATAAACTACAAAGTACAAACAAAAGGGTACAAACAAAAGGCGCTCACAGCGGAGGTAAAAAAAAACTTCACTAGGAAAAAACAAAAGGCGCGCACAATGGCGGAGAACTATGAACATTAAACAAACAAAAACTTACGTGACAAGAGATGAAACAAGAACTAACGTGACAAGGAACTGTGGACATGGCATGAATGGGTGATGTCGCCAGGACGAACAACAGAAACAGAAAAGCCTATATAGTGACATGATAAGTGAAAACAGGTGCGTGACTAACTGTGAACAGGTGCGTGACATGACTGTGAAAACGTGAGACAGGTGTGGGTGAGTCCAAACGTGGAACAGGTGAAACTAATGGTTGCTATGGTGACAAACAAAACCAGGAAGTGAAACAAGGAACTAAGGAAGTGTCCAAAAAACAAAACAGCACATGGCCAAACAAAAACATGAACACAGACATGACAGTTACTGCATATGTCAGCAGACTAAATTAGGAGCCTCTGTTTGCTTACTTACTACTAAAAGACCAATTGTCTTGTATGTTCACTATTTTATTTAAGGATAAACTTGCAATAAGAAACATATGTTTAATACACCATAAGATTTTTTGTTAAAATAAAGCCAATATTGCAATTTTTTGTGGTCCCCTTTTATTTAGAAAAGTATCAAAAAGTACCGAAAAGTATCAAGTATCGGGACCACACTAATATATATATTTAATTTTTTTATTTATTTTATTTAAAACATTTTTACAAATAGAGATAACCTCTAAAGCAGGGGTGTCAAACTCATTTTAGATCGGGGGCCGCATGGAGAAAAATCTACTCCCAGGTGGGCCGGACTGGTAAAATCACGGCACGATAACTTAAAAATAAAGACAACTTCAGATTTTTTTTTTTGTTTAAAAATAGAACAAGCACATTCTGAAAATGAACAAATCATAATGTTGATGGGTTTTTTTACACATACATGTTGCAGTTAATAGTATTCTATCTTTATTTGTCGTTACTTATACTTTCTGAATAAATGATGTGATAATGTTCATCAGTCAACTCATAGGTGTAATTTTCAATCTATTAAGATAAAAAAATATCAAAATCAAATTACAGGATGTTATTTATGTAGTTTGCTCATTTTTCTCAACTGGTGCACTAAGATCATGTGTTTTTTTTGTTTTTTTTTTACATATGTAGCATCATCTAAAATGATACAAAGAATTGCTATTGCGACATCTAGTGGACACATTTAGAAGAGCAGTTTCTTTAATTCCAAAATTTCGCAAACTCATCCCGCGGGCCGGATAAAACCTGTTCGTGGGCCTGATCCGGCCCGCGGGCCGTACGTTTGACACCCCTGCTCTAAAGACTGATACATAATATTTTATATTTTTGTTCAACTGCAGTTTGTGCACACCTTGCCTTGGGGCAGCTTCTCTATCAGCGCTGGCATTTTGTGGGCTTTCAAAACACCGCCATAGCGATGCTGGGTGATAAGGTTTGATGTGTTGAAGCTGGATGTTGTTTTCCCTCCTCGTGGAATACTTGCACAACATTTGGTGCAAATGGAAAGAAGTCCGGCATGATTGACGCCAAGTTTATTTAAAATAAGCTCGGGGGAAATTTACCAGACAGGTACGCAATAAGGAACACTAATGGTATAGGTTGTATTCGGACATGTGACTTTTGAATGGAAGTGAACAAAGTGGACGTCCACCAACCAACATGGTTACTGTGCAGCAAACAGAGCGTGGACTATCTGAGTACGGAAGAAGCCGAGATCTTATCACTAAAAGCAGATAGGAGCAAAAAATTGTAACTATGCAAAATAATCTATTCCTTTACATTATCAAAAAAAGATTTGTCGAGTAAACTCAAGAATTATCCGTCGGTCGCGCTCCCAGGCATGTCAATCTATCTGGTGCTGCAGATATCATATACTGTATCATTCTAGGCCACGAAACAGATGAAAACTTAGAAAAGCATGAAGGTCTACGGTCTACACACTATGTGTGGCTGGGTCAAAGAAATTGGTATCAAAACTCTCCTGGATAAATCATACATCGTTTTTTGTCCGGTAAGGTTGCATTTCATAATTTAACTTTGCGTCTAGTCATGTTTGTTGCCTTGTTGTTTGCGCCGTTTACGAGTTTGCATGATTTCCCCGTCTTTACCAAAATATAACTATGGATCTTCATTTACAAATGCTGCCTTTGGAAAAAGCTTAACTCTTTTAGGTTTTGCTCACCTTTGCTTTTTTTTGTTTAGACTCGCCGAGTTGGTGATTTACGAACACTTGTAGCAAAAATGCATTTCAAGAACTCCTAAACAAGATAAAAGAAAAATAAGATCAAGATAATACTTCAATGGGAAATACTAAACATTAAAAGTATATCAAACAAACCTTTAAAGAAGTGATCACTGCAAACTTGTGCGATCTTCAACTCGATTTGCTCCTTTGGACTAGAGCAGGAAAGTCAAATTAATTTTAGAACGGGGGCCACATGGAGAAACATCTACTCCCAAGTGGGCCGGGTTGGTAAAATCACGGCATGATAGTTAAACATAAAGACAACTTCAGATTGTTTTCTTTGTTTAAAAATAGAACAAGCACATTCTGAAAATGTACAAATCATAATGTAGTTGGGTTTTTTTTACACTTACATGTTGCGGTTAATAGTATTCTATCTTTATTTGTCATTATTTATACTTTCTGAATAAATGATGTGATAATGTTCATCAGTCAGCTCATTGGTGTTAATTTTCAATCTATCAAGAAAAAAAAAAATATCAAAATCAAATTACAGGATGTTATTTAAGTAGTTTGCTCATTTTCCTCGACTGGTGCACTAACATCATGTGGTTTATTTTTATTTTTTACATATGTAGCATCATCTACAAAGATACAAAGAATTGCTATTGCGACATCTAGTGGACACATTTAAAACAGCCTTTTGTTTCATTCAAAAATTTCGGCTCATTTTTATACTAAGCAAACTCATCCCGCGGGCCGGATAAAACCTGTTCGCGGGCCTGATCCAGCCCCGCAGGCCATACGTTTGACACCCCTGGACTAGAGTGTGTGCCATTTTTATTGTCATATCTCGTAAAATCTTGCACTCTCTAGCCCTTCTTGATTAGCTCATGAATAACGCAGAATAAATGTTTGTTCTTTTCACGATTTGAACGGTTTCAACAGCCAAAAACAATGCAAGCGTAGGGCATTTTTCTTAGAGAAAAACAAAATGACAACAGACGCTCGCTGGCTCACCGCTTCGAGTCTTGCATATTTCATGAGCTTATTGGGATTTAACAGTACAGCGTCATAACGCCCGATGATAAGGTAATGAAAATATTAGATAGACTTCTTAGTATGATGCAGTGCCAAGTCTTCTTGTCTCTGGATTTATTAATTAAATGCCTACTGAAACCCACTACTACCGACCACGCAGTCTGATAGTTTATATATCAATGATGAAATCTTAACATTGCAACACATGCCAATACGGCCGGGTTAACTTATAAAGTGCAATTTTAAATTTCCCGCTAAACTTCCGGTTGAAAAACGTCTATGTATGATGACGTATGCGTGTGACGTCAATAGTTAAACGGAAGTATTCGGAACCCATTGAATCCAATACAAAAAACTCTGTTTTCATCTCAAAATTCCACAGTATTGTGGACATCTGTGTTGGTGAATCTTTTGCAATTTGTTTAATGAACAATGAAGACTGCAAAGAAGAAAGTTGTAGGTGGGATCGGTGTAATAGCGGCTGGCTGCAGCAATACAAGCAGGAGGACTTTGACTTGGATAGCAGACGCGCTATCTGACGCTAGCCGCCGACCGCACGGATGATCGGGTGAAGTCCTTCGTTGCACCGTCGATCGCTGGAACGCAGGTGAGCACGGGTGTTGATGAGCAGATGAGGGCTGGCTGGCGTAGGTGGATAGCTAATGTTTTTAGCATAGCTCTGTGAGGTCCGGTTGCTAAGTTAGCTTCAATGGCGTCGTTAGCAACAGCATTGTTAAGCTTCGCCAGGCTGGAAAGCATTAACCGTGTATTTACAGGTCCATGGTTTAATAGTATTGTTGATCTTCTGTCTATCCTTCCAGTCAGGGGCTTATTTTGTCTGTTTCTATATGCAGTTAAGCACGATGCTATCACGTTAGCTCCGTAGCTAAAGTGTTTCGCCGATGTATTGTCGTGGAGATAAAAGTCACTGTGAATGTCCATTTCGCGTTCTCGAGTCTCATTTTCAAGAGGATATAGTATCCGAGGTGGTTTAAAATACAAATCTGTGATCCACAATAGAAAAAGGAGAGTGTGTGGAATCCAATGAGACCTTGTACCTAAGTTACGGTCAGAGCGAAAAAAGATATGTCCTGCACTGCACTCTAGTCCTTCACTCTAACGTTCCTCATCCACAAATCTTTCATCCTTGCTCAAATTAATGGGGTAATCGTCGCTTTCTCGGTCCGAATCGCTTTCGCTGCATTGAAAACAATGGGGAAATGTGAGGAGCCCTTCAACCTGTGACGTCACGCAACTTCCGGTACAGGCGAGGCTTTTTTTATCAGCGACCAAAAGTTGCAACTTTATCGTCGATGTTCTCTACTAAATCCTTTCAGCAAAAATATGGCAATATCGCGAAATGATCAAGTATGACACATAGAATGGATCTGCTATCCCCGTTTAAATAAAAAAAATTCATTTCAGTAGGCCTTTAAGTTATTCGCTAAATTCCAATTTGTGAATGCTTAAAAAAGAAAACTGGGGATGTTTGTTGTTTGTGTTAATACGTTAACATACAGACAACATAATCAAAAAGTTTGACACAATTAAAAAAGGATGTAAGCTAGCCCAGTAGGATGACACGACCTAATGTTCACATACATGAACAAGCACTAACTCAAACACCAATGAAAATATAGCCAACATATTTTTGGCAGTGCAAATAAAGTTTGGACACACTTTCTCGTGCTAATCAAAGAGAAATTGTGTCCAAACATTGGACAGACGCTGTGTATTATTTGCATAACTCTAAGGCAGTGGTTCTTAACCTGGGTTCGATTGAATCCTAGGAGTTCGGTGAGTCGGGCTCAGGGGTTCGGCGGAGGTCAAGACACACCCGACTCATCGTGTAAATAAAAACTTCTGCCTATCGGCGTATTACGGATACGGCAACAGCTTGTTGTTGTGAGTTTATGCACTGTGTTGGTTTTGTTCTTTGAACAAGGTGATGTTCATGCACGGTTGTGCACCAGTAAAAAAACATGGTAACACTTTAGTACGGGGAACATATTCACCATTAATTAGTTGCTTATTAACATGCAAATTGGTGACATATTGGCTTTTATCTAGTCATTATTAAGTACTTATTAATGCCTTATTCGGCATGGCCTTATTATAACCCTAACCCTGGCCCTAACCCTAACCCTAACCAAATAACTCTAAATTAAGTCTTTGTTACTTAGAATATGTTCCCCATACTAAAGTGTTACCAAAAACATATAACTTTGTCTTGAATTTGAAAAAAAACAACATTTTATTTTTCACTAAAGAAGGGTTCGGTGAATGCGCATATGAAACTGGTGGGGTTCGGTACCTCCAACAAGGTTAAGAACCACTGCTCTAAGGGTTGACATAATTTCCCAAACACTTTCCCCCTAACTGTTATGACATCAGTCTTCCCCTAAGAACCTGACGCCAACAGGATGAACCACTGGCGGCGTCACGTCAATAAAATACCTCTGAAACACAAACATGACAGGAAGTGATGTCAAACTTGAAGAGGTTTGCTCACTAACGACCTTCCAGAGATGTGTCATTCAAGTGGTGTTTATGGTGAGCCCTACGCCCCCCCACCAAGAGATGTTCACTAGCTTGTTTTACCAGAATGAACCTCCTTTGGTATTTTCCTGTGTAAACTGCGTCACTCAGGTGATCAAATACCTGCACACATACGTCAAGAAGTACACACGCCCTGACGCTCCGGCTGAGGCAATGTGAGGCCAACAGCCTCCGAGTAAAGTTTCCAAATGACACACAAAGGAGGTTAGGAGCAAAGTCTGATTTATCATAACGTGCTGCTGCTTCATATTCATGGCTTCTTCCCCCAACTAAACGTCATGGGATTCCCATAAACGTGTCCACAGAGCCACTACTCTACATCGTCTGTTGTCTTGACAACCTTGTTTATGCTTTTTTTTTTTTTGCTTACTGACTCAGTGGGAAGGATGTCCGCATGTTCAGCTTCTTTTCGGGCCCAAGTTAGGGAACTGAAATGAGTAACAGAAAGACTTTCAGGCACCAAGACACAGTAGAGAAACAAGAAATAACAATATAAAGATTCAGGGGGAATATTGTGTAACAACTAGTGTTGTCCCGATACCAATATTTTGGTACCGGTACCAAAATGTTTTCTAAATAAAGGGGACCACACAAAATTGCATTATTGGCTTTATTTATTTATTTTTTTAATTGTGTGGTACTTTAAACATATGTTTCTTACTGCAAGTTTGTCCTTAAATAAAATAGTGAACATACTAAACAACTTGTCTTTTAGTAGTAAGTAAGCAAACAAAGGCTCCTAATTTAGTCTGCTGACGTATGCAGTAACATATTGTGTCATTTTCCATTCTATTATTTTGTCAAAATTATTAAGGACAAGTGTTAGAAAATCCATCCATCCATTTTCTACCGCTTGTCCCTTTTTGGGGTCGCGGGGGGGTCGCTGGAGCCTATCTCAGAAAATGAATTATTAATCTACTTGTTCATTTACTGTTATTATCTGCTTACTTTCTCTTTTAACATGTTCTATCTACACTTCTGTTAAAATGTAATAATCACTTATTCTTATGTTGTTTGGATGCTTTACATTAGTTTTGGATGATACCACAAATTTGGATATCAATCCGATACCAAGTCGGTACAGGATCATACATTGGTCATATTCAAAGTCCTCATGTGTCCAGGGACATATTTTCTGAGTTTATCAACATAATATACATTTTTTTTAAACGAAAGAAGATGTGATGCCAAAAAGTATCAACGTAATCATAGTAGTGTTGACTACATACGCTCCTGTACTTGGTATAATTACAGTGGATGTTAGGTGTAGATCCACCAATGGTGTTTGTTTACATTTTGACGCCGGTGAACTACGGTGTGTAGTGAAGCATGTTTAGCTATTCCTCGTCCTGCAGGGATGATACTTGTAAAAAACTTACTTTATTTGTCGCCATGGAGGCGAGGATTAGTGATTTAGAAGTAGCTAAAACACTGCCGACTGGGGCTGGACTTTAGCCGCTAGCTAGCTAGCCATGTCTTAAAGCACCTCTTCCTGAGGGCGTTTCAGTGTTAAAACGTCACCTTTATACGTCCGTTCTCATTTTTCTGTCTACACACTGTGTCTGTTTGTAAGTACTCTGTGATTTTGCGCTGCCGAACATGCTCATCTGCTCGTAAACCAGCAATGACACGACGATGGAGATGCGGGGGTGTGGTATGGCGGTATAGTACCGAATATGATTCATTAGTATCGCGGTACTATACTAATACCGGTATACCGTACAACCCTAGTAACAACCAAAAAAATATATTACCAGTAATGATTTGACACTATTACCTGCTGTTTGTGGGTATTTCTTCTTCATCGTGCTCTTCCTCACATTGCTACTAAGGAAATAAACACAAGTAGCAACATGTTATAGCATGCATGGTCCTAAATATAGTATGAATACTTGTTTTTCAAAGAGAATGTGACACACACACACAAACACGCGCACGCACACACTCACAGAGAGTTAGTGTAGGGGTGGCCTGCTGCCTGGGGATCATGTTGCCGGGTCCCAGCTGTCCAAGGAAAAGCTTCAGGCCGCGACAGGAGACTCTGTCAGGAATGTCTACAAGACAGCGAGGAGACGGAGGATGAGTGCATGAAAGCATGGCAAATATTTACTGTACTTCAGAAGACAACTTAAGTCGGGCCTTAAGGCTTGGACTTAGGATAAAACTTTGATATATTAATATTGGAATAACAATATATGAGGGCCACTCCAGTAAATAAAGTTAAAGTACCACTGATAGTCACACACACACTAGGTGTGGTGAAATGATCCTCTGCATTTGACCCATCCCCTTGTTCACCCCCTGGGAGGTGAGGGGAGCAGTGAGCAGCAGCGGTGGCTACGCTCAGCAATCATTTGGTGATTTAACCCCCAATTCCAACCCTTGATGCTGAGTGTCATGCAGGGAGGTAATGGGTCCCATTTTTATAGTCTTTGGTATGACTCGGGCGGGGTTTGAACTCACGACCTTCCAGTCTCAGGACAGACACTCTACCCACAAGGCCACTGAGCAGGTCTTAATAAAGTCTAAAGAAAGTATATAAATTCACAACAGAATTAACTGTTAAGTATTTTTTATCAAGCAAAGTGTCATCCACATTGATCTAATTACGTATTGCATAAATACAATTTAAAAGAGAAGAATAATTCAAATGACCTTGACCACTAAAAAAAAATGTATTTGTTGACTGTGCCTGCTTCTTGAACTTAGACTTTATCATGAAATATAATCATTGAAATTCTTCAGAATGTTCTATTTTTTCCACATGTTTGTGTTACTCCCTATCCCAAGGGTGTCCAAAGTGTGGCCCGAGGGCCATTTGCGGCCTTCAGCTAACTCTTGAAGATACTATTAGAATAAAAACAGTTGAAATAACAAGACAAAGTTGCAATGCTGACTCTAATAATTGAAAGTTGCCATAGAGCCTGTTTTTTATTTAATTTTTAAAGCTGTCATTGCTTAAAAAAAATAATGAATCAAATATCAATGTTGTTATGAATTATTGGCATATTAAAGGCTCCGATTGCTTCACATCAAATATTCCACTTTGAAATATTTTTGAGGAACATATTGCATCGTTTGTGTGTTTGCCATAAAAAAATAAGGTTCTCTTTAACAAAAAGGGCATAAAACTAAAATATTTAAAACATTTGATAAAAAAAAGAATAATCGACACATAGATTAAAAAAAATTTATGACTTATTTTAGCACTTTTATGAGTGGTGCCCTTTTGGATCCCCAATCATTTTAGAGGGATATTTAAAAAAAAAAAAAAAAAAAGGTAATTGAATAAATTAAAATCAATTGTGTTATGAATTATTGATATATCTAAAGCTCCAATTACTTTATATTAAATATTACACTTTGAAAATCTTTTTGGGGAAAATTGCCATTTGAAACAGGGTTTTGATGAAAAAGGCATACAGAAATGTTTTTAATTACTTTATATCGACTGACCTGATATTGAACTAGTCATTTAAGCGTTAAATAATTTTTTACAATTTTTTAAATAGGAATTATTTCTAACATTTTTATGACTAAGACCCTTCCGTGTTCCCGGGACCAAACTTGAGAGGAGCCCTAATATACGCTGGGCATGGGTGGAGAATTTCAGCACAATGCTGTTGGCACATTTATTTCAAGTTATTTGTTTATTTAAAAAAATATTGTTTTAGTTTAATCACTGCAATATGCTTAGTGTCAACATGCTAATGGCATACATGCTATGTGGCTATATTTTATGTGATTTATCTGCAATTTTATGCATTTTTGGCATAGGAACCTTGTATTTAAGTGAAATAAAGTTGCCTAAAATGGGACAATCCATATTTGCAGTAGTTCAATATTTGTCCTTTTCAGAGTTAATCTGAAAAAGACAGAAATAAAAATGTTTTTTTTTTGTTAAGTTTTTTTATTTGTCTTGGTCTTTTATTACAAGAAAATGGCATCAATTCAGTCCAATGGGGTGGGGCATTTGTATTTGTATTTGTGTTACAGATATATCACACAGGAAGTGAACACATGTATTAGCAATTGCTGTGAAACGGAAAAGGGGTAGAATTCAATAAGCTTTGCTTCTTCCTACTCCTTTTCGAACATGTTGTAATGAGAAACTGGGCATATGCGATGTGCCATACTGTAACTGTATGCATGTTCGAAATAAACTAAGACCATAACAATAACCCCAAAGAAGTTATGCAGTCTTCTCTGTTTGACACATATTATTCACACTTCTGAGCAGCACAGTCATCAAGTGATTTGCATTTTCTCTCATCAATGTCTTGTGCCTGCTAAGACTACGCTATTGTATTTTAATAATGGCCATTATGGTGATACTTGGAGAGCCAAATGTTTTTTGAGGTGGTACTTAGTGAAAAACACTGGTATAAATCAGTGTTTTTCAATCACTGTGCCGCGGCACACTAGTGTGCCGTGAAATACAGTATGGTGTGCCGTGGGAGATTATGTCATTTCACCTATTTGGGTTAAAAATATTTTTTGCAAACCAGTAATTATAATCTGCAAACAATGTGCCGTTGTTGAGTGTCGGTGCTGTCTAGAGCTCGGCAGAGTAATCGTGTTATTTTCCTCAATATCAGAAGGTGGAAGCTGGTAGCTAATTGCTTTGTAGATGTCGGGAACTGGTCATGTGAGACGACGCTGGTTTGTCGTGATCACAATATGCAGATGACAGCGGGAGGCAGCATGCAGGTAAAAAGGTATCTAATGCTTAAACCAAAAATAAACAAATGATGAGTGCCCCTAAGAAAAGGCATTAAAGCTTAGGGATGACTATGCAGAACGAAACTAAAACTACACTGGCAACAAATTAAACAAAAACAGAATGCTGGACGACAGCAAAGACTTACAGCGTGTGGAGCAGACGGTATCCACAAAGTACATCCGTACATGACATGACAATCAACAATGTCCACAAACAAATAGATAGCAACAACTTAAATATTCTTGATTGCTAAAACAAAGCAGGTGCAGGGAATAGCGCTCTAATGAAGACATGGAACTGCAACAGGAAAATACCAAAAAAACAGGAAAAGCCATTAAAGTAGGAGCGCAAGACAAGAACTAAAACACTACGCACAGGAGCACAACCAAAAAACTCAAAATAAGTCACGTCGTGATGTGACAGGTCATGACAGTACACCTACTTTGAGACAAGAGCTATAGTTATGCATGGTTGGTTATGGTTTAAATGTCATAGCCAACAATTGCGACAACAACTTTTTATTGTCTACTGAGTTTCATTTCTTAATGATTTCTGCTGGTGGTGTGCCTCTGGATTTTTTCACTGAAAAAAGGTTGAAAAACACTGGTATAGAAAATAGATGGATGAGCTAATATTGAGAGAAAAACAAGAGTATTCACTTCTATTGTAGCAATGGGGATTGACCCTGTAATAAGAGATGTAATCGCAAGTCCTCTCATAGGCTAGCTGAGGGACGTCTACAGTGAATGATGGGAGTATTAATGGCGGCTCACAGAGTCAAACGAGGCTCCGGAGAGACGTTCTCCTTGCTCGCACCTGCCTGAGTGGGTGTGTAAAGAAATGAGCAAGAACAGATTGACAAAAACATGATATCTCCCAGTCTGCATGTCAAATATGAGACACCACTCCCAACTTGCATTTTTGTTTTCCTTTCAGCAAAAATGAGATGAAACTCCTACATGAGTGATAAGTGTATGAAATAGAGACAGCAATAGTAACTGAGACAGTCAAGACCAGATGACTAACTTCAAAGTGCAGCCTAAGACTCCAACGCAGCAGGTTGTGTAACAAATGAAAGTGAAGGTGAAACAAATGCCTGCAATATACTGTAATCAGGACCCCAAGTGAGGGGTCATTACTGGAACAAGACAAAATGAGTTCCCTGCGAATTACACACCGGAGGATAGCAAACGAAAGAGAAAGGAAGACGAATGAGCAAATAAACGGCGTGAGCGGGGGAAATCCAGAAGAGGAAGAAAAAATGAACTGGTGAACGTTCAACTGCACCCTGATCTGGAATCTGTTGGCTTGGCGTGACAAAACTTATGAAATGTATCCTCACTATCCGCCAGTTGATATTTGATGTTGAGCAAAAAAAAAAAGTTACAGGTAGTTTATTAGGGTGCCGCAGGAGTCGAGGTGGCAGAAGTGTATAAAACATATTTCATATAGGCTGGAATTACATTACATGGTCGAAGTGACATAATATGCATCAGTACACGCAGTATGCTCACAGCCTCCAATCAGAATATTAGGATAGGATAGAATTTATGTATCTCACAGCGGGGGAATGATGTGTTTGCAGTGCAGATTCAAAAAGTCCACAAAGAATTAAGTGACAACAGGAGGGAAACAGTGAAGGATATTAAAATACACTGTAAGAGCACAGAGCTGTTGCAACCAGCTGCCACTTCAGCAGCACCATTTCTACATACAGCTACAAAAGTAAAACAACAAAAACAACAAAAAAAACAAAAAATGAACAATGAATACTGCGCACATACGATTGCACCATGCATGGACAGACAACCAAACAAAAACAAAGATGAGAGGGTTTGTTATTTTTCCCCAGTTCCAGGTTTTTGTTGTTTGTACTTATGTTTCCCTTTTTTGGGCTGCTTTAAAAAACTATTTTCAGTATCTGTGAGTATTTGCTCATGCTTGTGCTTGATTAAAGATCCATTTTTTACCCTCTATACTTTGTCTCTGCATCCTGGGGTCCAGAGCAACACAAGCCATGGCACCACCCTGCAATTAGTGTTTTAATTAAACAAGAATGTTGACATCAGATGTGCTCAAACATTTTGCTTCAAAGGGCCAAAGTGAAAATATTCAGATGGGCCGAGGGCCAAAGAGCATGATTTTAAGTGCTCAGCAGTAACATGAGAGAAGAGTTTAGCACATACAGGTAGTAGTCAAAGTCAAGGCCCGGGGGCCAAATTTGGCCCGCCACATCAATTTATGTGACCCACGAAAGCCTGAAAATAACGTATTTGTTCCTGCCATTTTGAAATAAAAATGTATCTACTGCATGAAATTGCACATCTTTTAAACTTT
Source organism: Entelurus aequoreus (assembly GCF_033978785.1). NCBI lineage: Eukaryota > Metazoa > Chordata > Actinopteri > Syngnathiformes > Syngnathidae > Entelurus > Entelurus aequoreus. The sequence goes on along the minus strand of NC_084754.1, from coordinate 15,063,912 downwards.
AATATCTGATCATACAATACAAATCCTCACGTCCGCTTTTCATACAGTCCAACGAGTGCTGGCCCAGTCACATAATAATAACTCTTCCGGGACCGCTACAAGGTGTGTGTGTGTGTGTGTGTGTGTGTGTGTGTGTGTGTGTGTGTGTGTGTGTGTGTGTGTGTGTGTGTGTGTGTGTGTGTGTGTGTGTGTGTGTGTGTGTGTGTGTGTGTGTGTGTGTGTGTGTGTGTGTGTGTGTGTGGTAGCGGGGGGTGTATTTTGTGGTGTCCCGGAAGAGTTAGTGCTGCAAAGGGTTCTGGGTATTTGTTCTGTTGTGTTTATGTTGTGTTACGGTGCGGATGTTCTCCCGAAATGTGTTTGTCATTCTTGTTTGGTGTGGATTCACAGTGTGGCATATATATTTCTAACAGTGTTAAAGTTGTTCATACCGCCACCCTCAGTGTAACCTGTATCGCTGTTGATCAAGTA